>NW_017096079.1:238718-239709 GCF_001412225.1 Nicrophorus vespilloides
CACGCTGTTGCGTAACGAGGAAAATAATTTGTTGATTTTGCGAAACCGATGAAGTCATGAACAAAAAAAAATGTACGGCAAGGAACAAGAAATTGAAAAAATAATCAACGAATTTATATTTTTATAATTTTTTAGATTTTTACAGTATAATTATTAAAAATTTTTATATAAAAAGGGGTTTCGTCATGATACCAGTAGGACTCAAAGTGTTAATATTTGTTCTTCCATAATAATGTGGAATTTTAACGATTTTAACTGAAATATATCAATTAACATACAAAAATACTTCTTTATAAATTACAATTTCCAAATTAGTTTTAAATCAGTTTAAATGGATTTTTGATTGGATTAAATATTCAGACTGCTGGCAACAATATTTTCAAGTCAATTACCATAAGTAAGTATTATACTTTACTTGCAAAAGAAATTGTAATTTATAAAGAAGTATTTTTGTATGTTAATTGATATATTTCAGTTAAAATCGTTAAAATTCCACATTATTATGGAACAACAAATATTAACACTTTGAGTCCTAGTGGTATCATGACAAAACCACCTTTTTAATAATTTATACTGTAAAAATCTTAAAGTTATTTTACTGAAACCACACTCTTATTTACCATACTATTGTTTCTTAGTTTAAACCTTTTGGGACGAGCGCCGAATATAGCCGCCATATTCTTTACCAAGGAGAGTATCTAATCTATTTCAGAAGAGTCGTTGAAAATGCGATCTAGAAAAATCTTCGTCCGCAGAGATTTACAAATGTACACCCTAAATACAACATTTTCACCTATTATTATGCATTTTTTTAATTGTAAAATTATTCTAATTTAATCTAAATTTGCAAATTAAAAAATATACTTAACGACGTAAAGCGAGGTATAAATATATAAATTTGTACCAAAATAAAATATATAAATAAATGTTATGGTAAATTAAGAGCTAATGTTAAAACAAAAATAGTAATAACCTTGAACTAGTATCATCA
>NW_017096079.1:239717-268869 GCF_001412225.1 Nicrophorus vespilloides
CACCTACATTTAAACATATTTAGAAACGTCTCTCCGTTATTTTATTAATAACACCTCACCTATTTTATAAAAATAAATAATTTGCTCTATCCTTAATTCCGCTTCGCTTTAGATCAAGCAACTTTCTTTAAGATTATTCAAATTAGTGATAAATCCCGAGCGAATTAAAAAAATCTATTCAAGATCTGCCATCGGCAGAATACGTAGAAGCAAGTGTATTTGTTTATTCTTTTTTTTGAGTATAACATTTATGATTGAGATTTCATAGGATCATTATTATTATTAGCATGTGTAAAAAGAAATTCGAAAGATAGAAAACGAAAATAACACGGCGTTGAAGCGAGACGCATTTTTCATCGGTCGCGGAGCGTAACAGTAACCCAAAAGTCAACGACCATAATCCTCCAGAAGCCACTCGATTTAATTAAATTCTTTATTAACACCTCGCACACTGATTCGCTAAACTGGGATTCCCAAGTCGCAGAGGCGCATTTATAAAATACCAATAAATAAATAAATAAATAAATAAATAAATAAGCACACTTTATACATTATTGAAGCGGATTTCATAGCGAGTCAAGTGGGTGTTAAGTAACCTTTTAATCTTCCATTATGACTTTACGATGTTTCCTTTGTACGTGGTTGGAATCTAGAGAGCTGTGCAAGCACTCATAAGCTGCAGTTAGATTTCAAGTTATGATCCTTAAGGAATAAATCTGAATCTGGATTACCGGAATACATACGTGTGTGTTTAAATAAATGTATATGTGTGTATGTATATATATATATAAAACGTTTCTCTTTGCGAAACAGATGGCCGATGCAAGTTTTATTGTCTACATAAAATTTTAAAACTTTCCACTTTTTCCACTTATAGATGTCTGTGGAAATTTAGTTAAAAAAAGAAATGCGTACTTATATATTTATACTATCTGGCTGTCTATTATGTACACCATATATTGAGCTTTAGCATTTAATAATAAGAATCAGTACGGTTGTTCTCTAATGTCTGATTTAATTCGAAATAAAATGTTGAAAGGTGCAAGAAGTTAAGAAAAAATAAATAAAAAAGGTAAAGAATGGAGCATCGCCGTTGCGAGACACACTCGCACAGTCGTTTTGATTTATCGTGATTTAAGTGAGCGTTCATGGGTGGTTTCCAGCCAACTCAAATATCAACAGAACAGGATATGCCTGATGCGGCACATATATTATAATTACCTCTCTGCCTTCATAATTCATCTTCGAGTGTGTTTAGGCACTAAATACAAGTGAGGAGATTAAAAATCTCGTTGCTTCATTGCGGCTATTGCAATTGCGTAAAGAGAAAAAAAAGAAGAGATTTCAACGGTCAATCAGAACGGTAACCCATAAATACTTATATACAAAATGCTCATACGAGTTATTTCACCATAACATTACATTATATAAACTACTTAATGTAATTATAGGGTTTATAAAGTATAAATACTTCAGCCATTCTAATAGTAAACTTTACAAATAATAGATGTACCTTGATATGTACATGTTAGTTAAATGAAAAAAGGACAATACGATTCTTCTTAAAACATTCCACAAAAATATATGTCTAAATCTCAAATTATACCTAACTCATTTCAAATAGTTTTGTAAAAGAATATTCTTAGTTTTCTATGTAGAAATTAAATAATTTTTACAAAACAAATTTTGAAATAAAGAAGTGAGAAATTGTGAAAATAAATTGATTAGTTTTTAATATAAACTTTAATTTTACGTTTTTATTTAAACGTTTAAATCTAAATTAAGGAGTTTTGATTATTTTTTTTTTGCACAGTTGCAAAAGATTACTGTAAACATTAACCAAAATAGCTACTAGAGAAACTTATAGGAAAGCATGCAGAATCTAATAAATCACCATCCATTAGAGTTGTGACAGATGTCAAAGGCTATAGCCATTATAGATAATACTTCTTATATAAGATTAGTACCCAAATGCATGCATGATTAAACATAATTGGTAAATATTATAATGTTTAAGTATAAAATTTTTTTTTTTGCAACTTGTGTTAATATCAAAAGTTCAAAGAATGTAAATCAAAATGATTGTAATTATAAATGTATTATTTTTATATAACAAAGTTCGAGAGGTCTTAAATGATTATTATATAGGAATACCTCACATAGTCCGGCTTCAAATAGTCCAATTTGAAAATTTAAAAAAATAAATTGTTATTAAGCAAAATTTAAATAAATTCTATTTACAAAATTGAAAGATTTTGTACTGTTTATTTTTTACCGTTTTTCAGTTCTCGATTAGTCTGGTTTGAATCAGTCCGACGGTACTGATTACCCGCACTGTTCGAGGTATTTCTGTATTTTTATAAACATTAATCAAATTGTAGGCATTTGTAATAGACATTATCCTTGCATTTTTATTATTTTTAAATATTTATCGTTTCTTTTCTGAATCAAGCACAAAAAAATAATTAATTCCAATTAATTATAAATATTGTAACACAGTTTTCAAATCAAAAGAAATTATTAAGTGAATAGAAATTTCCATCAAAAAAGACAATCTTTCAAAATGTCATTAACACATGTATATCTATTAAAAGTTTCAACAACATTTATTTTCTTGAAAACTTTATATGAATTCAATTCAATATTTTCTTATACAAAAAATAAATAAGTTTTATATTCTACTAATTCCATTGATTTCCAATATATAATTTAAAACTTTGAACAAAACTTATTTCACCGAAGGAATTAAAGTACATTGGACTATTTATTTATTTTACAATTTGTATTTTTTCATGTTTTTTTCTGTGTTAGATTTTACAAATATTTCGATTAATGCTTATATTCCAATTACCATTGACTTTATAAATCATCTTAATGTGTATTTAGGTACTAAATGCAAGTGCGGAGAGTTAAAAAAAATCTGGTTACAACATCGCTATATTGCAGCAATGTGCAGGCAGTCATAATACACTTGCGTAAAGCAAAGAGGTCTCTACAGTCAATCAGAACGGTAACCCATAAATCAGTTTATGAAATATAAATTCGAAAGAAAGTCGAAATTACAGTCCAGTTTTGTGAGCGCTGTGCTCGTGTAACTACAGTGATTTACCAATTTCAAATGCAAATACAGCTCAGCCGATGCAGATTACCAACGATCAATCTAAGACACTAACCCATTTATCGGCGAAATATATTCTGCTGTCTTTAAGGCCAGAAGCTGTAATTTCAAAACCGTCCGTTTCGCCGTTTACTTATATTTCCATATTTATTCTTTTTCATTCAATCTTTCTCTATTTTATATACATACATCAGCTTTCTTCTTAATATTTAAACACACACAAAAAAAAATTGACGTCGAAAACAAATCACAGGAATATCTTTGTACCGTTACGAAATTGGGCTGTCAAAAAAGAACAAGATAAAAACCGAAATCAATAATCAAGATTTTTATCGTGATAATTAGCGGCTTCCAGTGGAGAGATGCAAATTGCACGGAATTCTCCTGCAGAAAATTTTAGATTCCATCTAAGATTAATTCAGATTGAAACGAACGCGTTTCTTAACCTTAGGCGAATTTCATTAAATCATTGGAGTTACAAACGACATCAATAAAAAAATAACAACCTCTTTTATTTAATTGTTGTTTTTCTTATGTGTTCGTTTGAAGAGCATTTAATAATTTATGAAATTGCTACATTCCTTGTATGACGACATATTAGATTATATCGAACTACTTAATATCGAATCCATATAATTTAGAAATATATCAGCTCACAGAATCAGGATTGTGTAGCTTACTATGCATTACAAGACATTTATTTTATACATCTAGTTTTTTTTTTATCTGCATTAAATTTAAATTTAAATGAATATATTTAGAATTGTTCATGATAAGTGAATGAATTATTAAATTATGGTAAGTAAACTCTCTACATAAGTCATCTACATATTTGTATATTTTTAAGTACAAATATACAGTCTTATCTCAGTTAACGTTACCTTTGATAACAAAGATTCAATATAACAAACGCATTTTTTCATTAATCGAGGTATAACTATATTAATATTTTTACTTACGAATTATGAAACAAACAAAATGAATAGAAATAAATTGGAATTCAGATAAAATCTTATGACGATAGACCAATTAATTAATTAAAATTTAATGATTTACAAAATTGTTGAAAAGCGAATGCGCTCAAATTATATATTTTATTATATTAATTAAATGTTCTAAAGATTTATAGTTTATAATTTAGGTTTAAATGATGCAACTGTATTTAATTATAATTAATTATTGTTTATTTAGAAATAAAATATACTAATTGATTAATTAAAGTAGTATAAAGTTTTATAAAATAAATATGAGAAGAATTGATGTGATTTTGTAAATTATTGTTGGATTAGTTTAATGTCTTAACTTGTGTATCATGTGGTTTAATAAAGCAATTTTCATGTTCATCCGTGAGCAAACCTTTATCAGCAAACGAGCGTCCTGTATACCATGTAAATTCCGTGTCAATTAAATCCTCATTAGATAAGCTTACATAAAGTGTAGAAGCTAACATTTTCATTATCTCCGATGCAATGTTATGTGATAGCATTGTTTAATGAAAATTGATGCGGATAATTGGAAAAGAGCACATATTCTAATGAAACGACTCATTAACAAACTTTTTCCTTTTACTAAATTGCTTGCTTGTTCTTTACATCAACATTCCGAACTGATTACAATAATTATCGATACAATGTTCAAACTATTCCTGAATTAAATATATAAATTTAAGGAGTAAATAGCATAAAGCATCAAATAGTCATTTTTAATACTAAAAACTAGAAGCCTCAATTTATCATTAAAAGAGCCACAATTTGATGTTAACGAAATTATAATATTGATGCATGGATGTGATTTACTAAAGTATTAAGTATAATAGTTACAAGGTGAAGATATAAACATTTTAACTAATAAGATTTTATATAATGTCTTCAAACCAAAAACAAGTTTTAGATTATTTTTTTAAACTTTTACTATTTATATGTAATATTACGTCATGTCAGATGAATTTATAAATAGCTTAATGCATATTTAGATAAACCATTTTGGTGTTTTCTTTATAACAAAATTGTTTGAATAGTAATAAGACGGAAGAACAAAGAAGTCAAAGTTCAATCGTCTGCATTTTTTTGTTGCTCTCAACAAACATGTTATTAAATATACATTTATATACATTCGAATATAAGAATACAAATATGAAGGAGCAAAAGCCAAAGTTCTAATGAATTTAAAGTTAATTTTCTAATAAAAAAGAGAGTTATTGATTTAAGTGATTTTAAAATATTTATTTTTTTTATTTCCTTCAAATATTATAAAAGCAAAGTATACATCAAAAAAAATCAAGAAAATTGTATTAGTTGTAAATAAGAATGTTTTTAGTTTTGTCTTGAATTAAGGCTATAAAAGCAAAAAAAATTGGTTATAGGAATAATTGAAAATGAAAGAATAATTATTATTTCAAGATCAAAAAGAAATGAAAATAAAATGGAACTATATATTTGGTGCATATTCTTGCGAAAGTTGCTGAGTTATTGAAGTAGCGGTATGTGATTAATTGTAAATTAAAGAAATTCGATGTTAAAAAAAAGTGGAATATCTGCGGTTGTGGTGGATGGTTAAATGTCTCCGACTTTAATGACGTTTCCTCGCGCGAAAGTCATGTAACGTGTGTAATTGCGGAGAGGTCCGAGATCGAATCCGGTAGACAATGGTTGTATCTCCGGTTCGGTCGCATGGTTAAATGGTCACATGGTCAGATGGTTGGTCAAGCAAGAATTTTCGTCGTGTATTAATTGGAGTGGACAGTGAATTATTTTACGAATTCGAATCCGAGCAATGCGCTTTGGGAGCTGACCGCTCTCGGTACTTTTCCGACGCTCCACATACCGAACAATGCGTTTGCGTTGACCTTCCCGTGGTACGACCTTCGCGAGGTGTGGACCATGGTCGGATGGTCGAACCACGGACGGACGGACCCCCGTCGGACCACGTACAAACGGAATGCGCTGGGAACCGAACTGGATAAACTCCCCGTGACCTTCTTTCGCATTATACTACCATACAGGCGCGTGCAATGGAAAATGCAGGCGGATTATGCATCTCGAAAAGCCATTACAAAAGGCGCGCACAAGAAAGACATACATATATATGCATACCCAAAGAGTTTATGGGTGAGAGAAGGAGAAGGATGGAGATCCAGAGCCGCTTGCTTGTTCGTGCCGCATCCGCGAAAGGAAATATTATTCATATTGATTATTAATTGGCGGAGGTGGATATGAAGGTAGATCGTTTGCCTTTTGTTCTCTCATTGTTATGTACTCTCTTGTGTTCTATCTATTTACAAACCTATAATATATTATAATAGCAGTAACAAAATTAGTTGGTTTATCACATATCTCAAAAAATATTATGTATTTCAATTAAAATCCTAAAGAAACTTTAACATTTCAAATATCGGGAATAAAAATCAACATAGTTATTGAACAATTTAAAAAGACAGTGTAAATATTGCAACATTTGAAGCTTAAGTATGCAAAATTTAAGGAAAAACACAACAGTTTTTAAAAGAAAAAAAAAATATGAAATGTAAGAAAAAAAAGTATTACAACTTATAATAAAAATCCAATTAGACCAATCGTTTTCTTCTAAGTATACTCCAGAAATACATATTCAATTAGTTTGCTGTTTTTGAATCTAGAAACCAAAAGATTTATTTTGCATTTTGTATATAAGTAACTACTATAAATGATGGCGATGATGAAGTAAGAAAAAAGTTTAGATAATATAATTTAATAATTGTATTTTTTAGTTGTTTTTTTTTTTCAAAAAGAATACACTTCTAAAACGTGTATTAAAATTCATTAACAATATAACAATTATGAAGAAAGAATAATATAAAATAATCAAAATTATACAGATTTTATTGATTATTCCTCTAAATATAAGGAAAAAATATTGATACATGTAATTTCCGATAATCCTTTATTATTATTTTTTACTTTATGGAAATAATTAAAATAATCTAAAAAATAAATGTAGATGTATTATGTACAAATTATACTTTAGTTGTGGGAAATCATACAAAAACATAAGAAAAAGTAGTAAAGAAAACATATATCCAGTACTCTTTGAAAATATTCAAGAGATTTGATTATAAATAATAATTGTGTGTACCATTTTTTATAATTCATATTTATATATAGTACTAATCGAAGCCGCACAAAACAAATTGATGCACCATCATCATATTTATTTTAAATATTAATGTAATTCGTAAAAACACGAATTGTTTTGAAAAACTTCATTATGTAAGCACACGTCGAATTTAAACGACAATAAAATATCTAATTAAATTTGTGCAGGACATAAAACAAACTGGATAGGTGAAAAAAAAAACAAAATGCCGACATTTAAGATTATGTCGAACTATAAAATGATCAATGGGATAATAAATAAAGATTTTAAATCGATAAAATGGTATAAAAATAGATGATTCTAAACGACGGAACCCACGCAGACAGGTAATAATAATTAGAAATCTGTTCCCACCTCAAATAAAATTACAAGTATTGATTGATAAATCTCTCTGGTCCATTGCGTAAACTGTAACAATGGGGTCTGGAATATTGCAAACGATAATTCATGATTCGGTTTTTTTTTGTTTGTTTCATTTTGTCCGTTCCGACCTAGCGTTAATAGCACCGACTCATTGTCTATTATGTTATGCGTCCTATGGTAAATAATAATAATGTTATTTACATATCGGCTTTATTATCCTCACGCTTTTTCCGTGCTAGAAACGCATTACAATTCATCACGATGACAGTAATGAAAAGCGACGATGACAAAATGAAACGAAAAGAAAAAGAAATGATGAGTGGAACAGACCCGATTGTGAGCCGAAGACGCGGATGTAATACCTAGTATGAGAACCGACCGATGCTATTATATTTCTTAAGTCTGTGATTGATCGCAGCGAAGACATCTTCTTTCCGCGCATTTGGGTTACACATTTCTGATGCGGATTTATGTTTGTATCATATGTATTTAATATTTATTATTATTTCACGTACAACACACAATTTTATAACTAAATTTTTATGGATGATCCTAAATTTAGGATTTTATAGATTTAAATATTTAAAAGCATTCTCTACATCATTAAATAATGTGACACACCTTTCATATAACATCATTAATCAGAGAATACGATTTCTTTGAAAATAATTTATTAATAACTTGTTTACTTCTATAAATAGTTCTTCCTCTTCAGTCGTTTGATTTGGTCATTGCCTCTGACACTGTTTCGCCAGTCAACGTAGTTCGCTTCTCTTCCTAAATAGTTATATAAATATTTCAGTATAAGTAACAATTGCTTCTGCAAACCACAACAATTATGTATATAATTCTTATATTTATGGTAGCAAATGTTTACAATTTTATGTAAAAAAAATGTGGCTCCCGTAAGTTATGTTGGATAACGAAAAATTATTTCAATAGTAAAGTGATCCTATTGTGGATTATTTCGGACCAAGATTTGATTACTATCACAATGACTTTGCATGTAATTTTGCATAAGCTAACTCTCCTGTGTAAAAGACAAGGCGAATATATCCGCCGCGCGTCTTAATATAGGCTTTTTGTTTCAAAAAAGATACCAATTATTCTATACATTACCTAGTTATTAAATAAAATATGATATAAAAAAACAATAGTTTTAAGAAATATATAAATAAAAAATATAAATATTACTATAAGAAATAATACTAACATAACTTAATCCACAGTTATAATTCAATAATATTTAGCATTATTTAACGTACCAATGAAATATATTTCATTCACCATAATTGTATATTTATAAACTTCATAATAACAAACTTTTCATATGAGAAATACAAGAAATAAATATTTTGTTACAATTATTAAACGTTGTTTTATGAAAAATTTCCGATAAATCATAATAATTGTATACTCTTAATAATATTAACGGCCCATTAATATAGTAATAAACAACAAGAATTTCCACACGATTTTTACTACAATTAATAGAAAGTGTTAACATTTTATTTATGTCTATTTTTTGATGGATCTCAATAATTTATTTTTATGATTCATTAACACTACTATAAACAAATCTAATTCCATCTCGTTTTTTATTACAAAAATTAGAAAGTATACATTTTCAGACATTTGTCGATATATCTCAATAGTTGTTTACAAAAGTAACCTTCACGGTTCATTAACACTGTTGTAAACAAATTTAGTTCCAGTTTGGTTTTGTAACAAATAATGGAAAGCCTAATGCGTTTACAGGATGATCAGATGTTGATTATTTTTTGTTAATGTGCATCAAATGTTGAATAAGTGTGCACGTGAGCGATTTGCATTTAGAATCCATCACTCCATTTATGCAGAACGGAGGCATTATAATAAATTAATTTCACCCATCGCGAAAGCAATTAGTACATTTATTAGCATATTGTTTTACACTACATGTAGTTCTCTGTGTGCTTGTGTATGTATAATATATGTTTGAGTGTATGTACGTACGTATTTGTAAATTTCAAGTCGAGTTAGGTATGCGAATAAAAATTGTATCGAGTCGAATGATTAACGGTATTAGCAGAACCAATCGCATTAAACTTATGTTCTGCAGTGCTGAAAATAAATGAAATGATCTTGAGAGCGAGTTAAAAATAAATTGGTAGATTTCCTTCATAAATATGCAACTGGAACGGCAACGTGATTCCACGATGTTGTTTTTTCTTCTCTTTCTCTCCATCTTTCTGCTTCTTCTTCAACTCCTTTCTTTCTTTCATTCTCACTTCAATTCGTTCCTTTATATGTTTTTTTAAGTCTTGCAATAACACAGTTGTCACATCAAAGTGCATTAAGTGATTTATTCCAGAAAGAAGATTACTTGATTAAATTAGTATTAAATTATATTTACTTACATACATTTCGTAAGCCCACGCTTCCTCGCCGAACTCGTAGCGATATAAGATAAATCTGTTTTACAAACCAGATTTTATTCTTCGCAGTTTATTTACATATATCAATGGACACTTACTTTGTACACTCAAAATACTTGAAGTTTTACATTTAGTGTAAAAATAATGTATTTTTAAAATTGTAACATTTATTTACTTTATAATAATATTTTATAAAATCGTGCAAAGAAAGTTAACATTCATTTTCTAATTTTAATAATTATTAGGAATTCGATCAACTACTAAAAAAATATGTATATTATACATGCTACATATTTTTTTTCTATTATGCTAAATAAAAATATTCTTTTGAATTATAAATAATGAATATTAACAAGAATTCTTTAACATCAATACGTTTTTAGAATCAAGTTATTGCATTATTTAATAAATCACAATATTTCTATTAATATTCAACATGTTTTTCAAGTTTTTTCTTATAATTTTATTTAAAGAAAAACTAGAGGATTGGCATTAATCTTTATACCAACGTTTTTAAACCTATGAATCGTCCGAAATGACAGCTGTCAACTTAAGTAAGGAAATGGTAGCCATTGGGTCGCGTCAAAACCGTTGAGAATTATTGCTTCATACAATTAGTATTATTACAAATGTATTTTTATTAAGTATTGAATTTCCATACTATTAGTTTATTTTACCTTAATAGCAATACTATAGTTGTTTAATATTACTACTTATCGATTGTTTAACGTTATTCACAGTTTGCTACAAAATTTACTATTTTATCTATAATAATGTAAACTAACTACTTAAAACTTTGATATTATAATAAAAAAAAGAGTTTTACTAACGTGTACTTGAATGTTACAAGTCAATGCAACTTTCATTATAATTACAAAAAAATAAAAATTTAAATATTCATGAACTTATATGGTATAAATAATTACTCATTCTTTATAAATGTATGAATTAAGTTTGGTTACGCTCAGTTTACGTGGAATTTGATTGGAATATGCGAATTATTTTAATATAATTAACATAACGATAAGGAAAGTTTTCTTTTAAACAGTAAGCAAAAAGAAAAACATTTTTATTAATATGTTCAAATGCGCTTTAGCTGGGAAGGATTAAACGGCTCTTGCGTTTATGAAATTCCTGCATGTTAATAGAGTTTTCATTCAATAACATTACATATTTGCAATAAAATATAATCTGTTACATATTGAAAAGATCACAGACGAATTATATAACGAGATAGGCATAGAGGAAAATGTATATATATATGTAGTATTTATTATAGGTAGAAGTAGCAGAGCGCATTCCTCGTCGGAAGATTTCTATTGAAGAAATGACTCATCGAAGAATTTCTCATTGGAGATCAGGCGTGAATATTATTAATACTATACATTTTTAATTCTAAAATAGAACAAATAAATATTAAATTTATTAATAAGTCTTAGCATATGGCTTAATAAACGTTGACTTTAATTTTTTAACAACAACATGAATTGAGGTAAAAGCTAAAAATCTATACATTTAATTAACTCAATATAAAAATGTTTGCTATTCCTAGTAAATGTATTAACTTTTTAGATAACGTATTCACATTTACCTAAGATTTTAGTGAAATTAACCACTCAGTATAAAAAAAGTTTACTGTTCACAGTAAAAGTATACATTTACTAGACAATGTATACGTTTATTTAAGATTTTAGTAAAGATAACAACTCAATATAAAAAAGTTTATTATTCCTAGTAAATTTATAAATAATTACTAAAAAAATATTGGTAAAAGTAATAATAATAATGAATTGAATGAAATGAATGAATATATTTCATAGACAAAATTATCAAGAATTTTTATACAAAATTTATTTATTTCGATTTTTGTCTTAGAAAAAGTCACGAAATGTGAGGTTGTCTTTGGTTTCTATATGTATTTTTTGAGCATAAACTATTAATCTTTCGAAAGATGATTTAGTATTGGCAAAAGGCCAACGAGCAATCGAACCTCCAATAAATATAAAACAAACATGATTAATATTCGGTTTGTTCGCAGATGAATTGCGTGCAAGGATTTTTTAATTGCTACATTTAGTGTGGAGCAGAAAGCGTTGCATCAATGTCCCGAAGCAGACTGTAGAACAGTTAATTATTTACGTTTTTTTTCTTCTTCTCTCTCAATTCGTATCCGTCTTCTGATTCGTGATTATCTCATGTTGTGCATACACACTCACACGTCCATTGGTTTCTTCTCATCTTTATAATCACGCGAAAATATGTAAATGTTGTTGCGTTGAAGGTGTTGAAGCTAGGTCGACTGATGTTGTCGAGATCTTCTGGCATTTGGTTTTGTAATTATTTAGAGTGTCCGTTGGTGCGGGTGTGTGTGTGTGTAGAGGCCACAAGGGCCGAGCGCGGGAAGCGGGAGTTCCTCGAGGCGACCGCCCAAGGACGACTGCATCTGAATAACTGTATTCTTGCCACTACTTCCTACCGCAACCGTCGTCAGCTGACAAGAAGTTTCTTATACAGTTTTATCCAACGTCGAGAACTATTTACTTTTTTTTTATATATATTACAGATACAACCTTGCATCAAAATAAATGAGACTCCAACGTGTGCTCATCCTACAATTAACTGTAATTAAGTATTTCAAAAAATATTAGAATTTTGGACATCCGTAACAGACATCAATTAGAAGAGACATTCTCACACCATGAAATCCCATAAATAATGCTAATTCGCTTATTTTTCGTAATTAATTCACATACTCAAAAAAAAAAATTAGATAGATACACTGTTAATGCATATTAATAAGTTTCCTTTTTCGTGTTGGCCATTATTATTATTATTATTTGCTCACTCAAATTAGAAACTTGATAAATTTAGAAATTGTTGGATTAGTAATTCCGCCGTGAGCGACATTTTTCCTATCTTTTTAATTATATTTTTTAAAAGCCAATTTGCATTTATTTATTTTCAAATTATAATCCTACTCTGATTCTATAAATCTCATTTTTCATCTCTTAACTTGAAATAACAACTCTTTAAAAGAATTATGTTTAAAAAATAAATAAGGAATTGCGAATAAGCTAATACTGTTAAGTATTTAAATATGTATTTGGTATGGTAATGATCGTTACTTAAAGTACGTGTAATAGATGTACGTTTCAGTATTGTTCGGAATTGAGTTATAACGTTCAATTTGGAAAAGTGGACGTTAAAAGTAATTTGCGTAATGACTTTATGAAAGCTGTATTTTACTATGCAATGCAGCAAAAAATGGGAAAAAATAACATATTATTTGCATCCGCTAAGCAGTAACACATGCACACACAATCACATACAGGAAGAACTTTAAGTACTATTAAAGCATAAAATTTTGACACAGAAAACTTTATTTGAATAAATTTAAAAATAGATACAGATATAATGATAAACATAATTTGATTAATTGCAATAAATTATATATATGTTTATTGATGAATCCTTAATATTAATAAAGATTATTTAATTGTTTTATGGTGAATTTTAATATTGACCTTCATATTATATGAGGGATTTAAAAGTGACAGGGGTAGTCAAGGATATTGGGGATGTGCGGATGCTTGGGAAAGAGACAAAGTTGTATAGAGTAGACGGAGGATTTTTCGGATACTTTTCTTTCAAACTGGAGAATTCTTTTGAATTGATGTAGGATGCTATGGTGGATTGTGTAATAGTTTATTAATTCTTTATAGCTGTGGAAAATGGCTATGAATAGCTTTGGTTGGCTTTTTATGTAAAAACAAATATTTTTTCAGCTACTACAAACAACACCATATAATATAGTTTGTTATCATTGTTAGGATGTCAAGAAGTTAAATGATAGTTAACAAATTTAACTTACATATGAGATTACACATGGGTACCAATTTGAAAATACTAATTTTACTCATTGATGTAATATTTCATGAGTATAAGAATGAGATACGAATAAGTTAGGAATTGCTCGAATGAGGATTTTCATAAATGTTAATACGATGTTCTTCCGTTTAACTCTGCACTACCAAAAGAACCATCAGCAATCAGGATTTATAGATCTCATTCATATTTAGTTTCATTGTATTAAGATTTATAATTATAATGCGAACCGTACAGATAAGTATCGGGGTTTATCTGGAAATGGTAATATGCAAATCGAGGTTGTCACCGCGTCCGTGAAAAATACCAAATTCACATGGATCGGGTTTGGTGGTGAAAGCAACAATGCAGGCAGGCGCAACACCTTGCAAATTAAATTCTCAATATATAATGTAATGTAATATATTGTACGGCTCTCGGTATGATCGATCGAGGGGAATTAATATCGTTAAACAGCCTAATAGAAACATAGCTCAGCCGTTTGTCCGATAACGAAATAAATTGAGGTAATAAAATATCGTGTCAGCGGGAATTTATGGCAATTAAAATGTTGCTAAGTGTTGTGTATGTACGTATGAGCATTGCATGTGCGTGAGCGAGATGGAGAGATGATGTCCTGGAGAATATACGACCGCCTGAAAGGACGAACGCATGGATGCCTCGAAAAACGAACGATCGCGTTCTTCTGTCGGTAGAGGTTGAGGTAGAGGAGCTAAGCTAGTTTGGTATTCAACGCGCGTATTTGTAATTACAAAGCACCGAGAAAGATGATGACTCTCGTACCTTGAATATACATATATACATGTGTGTGTGTGTGTATGTGAGTGTGTATTAGGTATGTGCATAGCGTGTGAAAACATCTCCACTGCATACATCCACTATGTGCATCACGACTGCACACTTCCACCACGAGTGGAGTGAACGAGAAGAAAAATATCGCCTCTGTACGTCTGTACTGCTCGAGTGTATACAGGAAAAAAAAATGTTTGCTCAGAATTGCACCTCGAAATCGGGAAGAACGACGCTCCGACAACTACCTACCTACCTACTTTGAGGCTCCTCGCTTTGTTGTTGTTCTCCAGTTCGCACACTACCGCTGCGACGAAACACCATCAAGTTCGTGCACCTCTCGTGCTCTTTGCACCCAAACTCGTTTCCGAATGGATTTAGAAAACATTTTCCCAAAACCTATTATTATCCCATCATAGATTTACAATCCATTCATTCCTACAGAAATTCCACTGTGCATTCCAACAAAAACCATCCAAAAATTAAACCTTCACTTAAATTATAGAAACTTAAATATTTATTACATAACATTTTTAAAAGAATTATCAATACATTTATTAATTTTATTATTTTTTATATAATATACATATTTTCAATCCTCTTACAAGATCGATATAATATTTTTTAAGTAATGCAATTGGACAAAACTTGATACATACAAAAAGTTATTTATTGTGTCAAATTTATGGTTTATATATGAAGTAAACAATTCCCAAAAGATCATTTAGACAAGAAATACATAATTTTGTAAATAAAAACCTTTATTATAAAAGTTTGGATATTATGGTGAATCCAAACTATATCAGAAATGAGACATAGATGTTATGGTTGTAATAAAGTTTGAGACTTGTAGAAGCAATTGCATATGTGTATTAATTTGAATTTATTACTAGAGAAATCCTAAATTAATTAATATATGAAAATTCTAATACTTCTTAATTAATTGAATGTATTTAATTTAATTACATACGTTCATTTCTTCTTTTTCATATATTTTTTTTGAATTTTTAATTATTTATGTAATTTTCTGGATTTTTATAAAAATATTATTTATTATTAAAACTAATTGAAATATTTGATTATAATAAACAAATTGAAAACATTTTTCGAATAATTACTACCATATTTGCAAAAATGTAATTATTTCATAAATTATAATTTAATTAATACTTGAATACGGATATTTATAAATTTTAATAAGATTTTGTCCTTCTCATTTACATTAAGTTTTCATTGTGTAAAAAGTACGTAATGGAATGACAAGCAAACAAAGTATGTTTCTTTTTTTATATATATATATAAATAATTAATGTTTCTATCCATNTTACTATACGATTATCATTAGTACTTTAATTAAGCGAATGTATTACAAATTTCTATAGTAAATACTATATATGGAAATACATACGTTTAGTAGAAACTTATTATTACTGCATTCATTTCTGAAAGATATAAATAACAGTAGACCGCAAATTGTAAACCACCATAAATACATACATTGATTAACATTTGAATCAATTATTTCCGACTATGACATAATCATAAGTGATGAATCTGATATATTATTAATAACAAAAAAATAAACAATGAATCAAATCTTAATTTATTATTTCAAATGATATTTTTGTACTGAAAAATGTATGCTTTTTTCAATACCGGGACCTGACCTAATAGTGTTAGGTCAAATTACCAACTTCGACGAACTCTATGACTCATACTGCTAAACATAATTTCCAATGAGCGCATCCGCGCGAAATGCTTATTTTCAATTTAAAATGCCCGAAATCGATTACAACTCGTATCACCTCTGACCTAAGTGACCTTTCAGTATGTGGGATATGCACGTAACACTTAAAATTAATTTACTTATTTTATGTACTTTTAATTCTTCATATAAATTTTTACAAGTCCACCTAACTGTTAATCTCAATAACATTTTAAAACTTTTACACAATTAAAAATACTTATGTAATTTATATATTAATCATGATAATGTTATATAGATAAGAGTTATATAGATTATATAATATTAAGATTTGGTTATAATTCTGGAATTATGACTTTAAATTTCACTAATATTTTGAAGTTTATTTATAATATTTTTCAATAATAATTGTTTATTTAAATTTATTACGTAAATCATATAATAATTATGATAATCGTAAATTTATTAAATTTATTGATTCTAAAATTTTGAAAATTGAATTCATTTATTTTAATTAATTTTACTTGGTAATTACAAAGATTTAGATAATTAAAAGTACATTTTCTATACAAATATAAAATTCTATTAAAACCTTCATTTAATTGTACTATTAAATTTAATTAATAATTATGAAAAATTTAAGTAAAAACAGATGAACTATATCAATTTTTAAATTGTGAACTTACCCAAAAAAATCGTTCTGGAATTAGGAACTCACCTGAAACAAGCAAAAAAGAATAATAGTAGTCAAATAGTATAAGCAGACAGTAGCGCTACGAGATGTTTCGTTGATTACTTGGACACCTCCATTGAATTATAATACGATGCGTGAAAGGAATAAACATCAACGGACGGTGATTTGGAAATCAGTTGTTTAATTGATGTATTATTCGTTATTTATAGTTAACCATAAGGAATACGCATTCTTAAGGAAGAAATCAATTAAGTTAACGTGTTTAGAAAATATTGTTTCTAATGATCGCGGCTAAAAGAAAAATCACACATCTGCAGCTCGAAAATAAATATCAGCAGTTTCATTCTATACATTTTTATTTATTTTTCTCAATGATTATTTCACAATTATAATTTTTGCTATTTCTTGTTATTATCATTTTTTAATCAATTATTATTATGTTTCTTTTTATATTTTATTTCCTTTATTAACGCAGTTTCAATTGTGCGGTGAATTGATATTTAGAAAATGCAATTTTCCATGATAACATTGTACTGCGAGATAAATTGCACTATAATTTTCTGCGCAGATTTTTCTAGGTCGCTTATTAAAATCAAATTATAAATATGAGCTTTGACATTAGAATAATGCAATTTCAGGAGATAAGTTATGGTAATTGTATTTCTCGTTTTTTTTTTAGTTTGCGTTTTTTCTTCTTCTTCTGTTTGTTCTGCATGTCTTTGTCTTTGGAAGGATGGTGGACGCCTTCTCTTCTCGAAGCGTAACGTCAGTGGAATCACGTAGTAACGTTATTATAATGGAAACTTCGAGTCAACACCTGCATTACAGACATTATAAATTGACCCATTTTATTGATCATGGCCGTTGGTATCTGTTAGCATGTGATTATTGCGTTTAGCGCGGCGAGAAATAACAACGGGAACAACACAAAAATCCACCGTGATGGACCATTCGCCCGGTCGAGATGATACAGATCATCACTGGGGGGACGTGGCATTTTACGGATGGGAATTGATGTGCTATTACCGCTATTAAATAATATCTATACTGCGCCACACAACCTTTTGATGGATTGCAAATGCAACAGGAAGTGAGGCAATTGTATCATTATGCTCGCACAAAGCCAGAAACCTTTTACCAGATTTGCTAAATTAAATTGTTTCATAAGCGTTCATCACAGTTTATGAATTCCATTTATAATTATTTCTAATAGCGACAATTCATAAATAATTCATTTTACATAAATCTTCTTGCACAGTTGATGGTAATTTCTGTTAATCGAAGACGGGCATATACATGAATTTCTTCATCTGTCTATCAGTTTTGACGTGCTCGTGTATAAATAATTAGAAGGAAGCGTTTTCTGGAATCACATCTTTCGGACCTTGCATATTTTAAACGATGTACACATCATAGGATTTCACAACGGAACTTATCTAATTGGGGTTGGGCCAAATCATTAAGACCTTTTCTTTAGCAGTTAGATTCATTTATAATACACTCAACTTTACCTCTTTACTATTATATTTTAAAATATTTATTTCATTGATTTGTTATATTTCCAATAAGATAATTAACAGAAATATATATTTTTAATCCTTTACGGATGAGCGGCGGATATATCCGCCTTACCCTTTAATAAATAACCCTTAAATAAGTAAAGACCGTGATCTGTGACCCAAAAGATATGCTATGCAAAGTTTTAAACTATTTGATTTGAACTATTTCTATCATGACTAAAAGAAGGTAAGAAGTATAATATTTTTTTATATTTTCAGTTGATTGGGTGATTTATATCTATATTTCTGTTTAATTAGTTTTCTTGATGAATAAATTGATTATTAAAATATTAATTTATACACTGTTATCACTGTGATCTACGTGATTATTCCGTGCGACTGAATTAATATTGTAAAATAGATCAACATGGTTTTGAAGAACAGCTGTATCTAGCACACCACATCGGTAGGGCAAAATATCTCGAGGACACATTCCTGTTTTCTTCTTGCATTGCACAAGACAAGACAAGAAAACGAGCTCATAAGACCACCTAGTGAACGCTTCGACGACCACACTTCGAGAGACACTGCAATAGAAGACTTAATAGGGTTGAGACTTCGAACATCATCGGTCACGTTTCAATAAAAGCTTTGTGGTAAAATGCGTATAACATCTAATAACAGTCGATGCACCCTATCCTCAATAGAATAGAATAGTTACAGTAAATATTCAATAATTTATTACCGCGACTAAAACCTAATTCGCTGTATTTCAGCAATAAACAAAGTGTGCCAAATAATCTGCTAAAGGCTAATTTTAAATTAAATATTTATAGAGCGTAAAGTGTAATATTATAAAATGTATGCTCATTAAACGAAGGCCTTTAGCGGTTTTACCGATCGTCTTCTTCGGCTCGAGAGAGTCTCTCTCCGCAAATTACTGGATCCGTGTGTGGAAAGTTCAGGACGAGGTGGAACGAAAAGAAAGACGACGAAAACAGAAGAAGATGAAGGAGAAGAACAGAAATAAAAAAAGCGAAATGGAAATAATAAAAAAAAAGGAGGAGAAAATGAAAAGAGAAGAACAAGGTGGAATAAAATTTAATGGCTTCATTAAATTCACAAACAGTCATTATCGGACATCTTATTTTCATATCTCAACGTACGCTTCGATCTGTTCCCATTTTGTAAATAATTTAATATGAAATCAACGTTTACTTTTGTTGTATCCTGTAAGATAAACACTTACATACGACCATTACAATTATTTATATAACATTTACTATTTTGTTATATATTAAAACTAATACATTTTATAAAATCTAAAAATCTCATTTAACTTTTTCATTTTTTTAAATTATTAATAATGATTTATCAGAACGTTGAGAATCAATTATTTATATAACCGGTCAATTTGACTTGATTGTTGCAGTTAAGGATTAATACACAAATCTAATTTGAAAACATTAAATAAATTAAATTCTTTTTGTATCTTATATTGCATCCACACTATATCATACATTTTTTTGAAGTGAACATAAGTCAAAGTCAATAGCTCTGTTGAATGCGGAAGGAGCTACAACAGAGAAGTATCATCAAATAAAAAAAATATTTGCAGCTTGATAATATTCGAGAAAAGTTTTTACGAGATAAAATAAATAAAATATCTGTGTATTATATAGGAATTTGTCTTATAAATTTGGGGTATGTTGTTTAAATTAATAATAATTATGTCATGGCTTATGTCATGATTATAATCGTAGAATATTAAAATGATAATCTGATGATATATGTATATTTAATGTAGTAAAATTATTTAATATCTATGATGCATTTACAACTATTCTAATATAAAGCTGTAAAAACATATTTATGATTATTTGATTGTGAAGCAAAACAATTAATAGAATGCTTTTGTACGTGAACGTTACATAATAATCGTAAATTTCAATATCAATATGCAGGCAATTATTGATAATCCGCGTATGTTTATAGAATATTTGCGAAATGAAGGATTTCCGTATTTGCATATTTATGTGCCCATGTACGAGTTGCAATTAATGCCTTATTGGACAAAACAAACAGCATGCATAATAATAATCTTCCCCGGATCGTGGCCGAGGAACAACCGGCCAGAGAAGAAAGTTTCTTATGCAGACAATGGTACATTCATCATCCATTGATAAAGGGGCACAGTTATAATTGCGGCGGTTTAGTAAATGAAAAAAAAAATTAATAATAATAATGAAAAAAAAAATTAAGAAACGAATGATTCGGGAGAAGAAACAAAAATGGCGATACCAATCGTGTATGTATACACCTTAATTAATGGTCATAAATCTTGAAGTTTTCACGGAAGGCTCGGAAAAGCAACAATTGGTTACAACGGAAGACGACGACGAAGACTCTCCACGCTCGATGCTTTTTCATTATTTTAATTTCATTTACATTACAATAATTTAATATTTATAATTCGTGCTTCCATTCACGTGCACCTTTTTTTCCCTCCGTGTTTCGATGAAAGCTCGTGAAAGTCACTTTCGGAAAAAGTAAATGATAATATAACAAATGGCAACTATCAAACTATCTCTTCTGCCCTTTTCTTCTGGTCAGAGCCACTCGATTAATGCGAATGCATGGCATATAAATCAGACAGGATGTAGGAACTACTTCTTCGCAGTTTCAACGAAATGATTAAAATTTCATCGGATTCTTGCACAAAGATTGATTTAATAAATATATATAAAAAAAAATGAAAGAAACAAATAGTAGTTGTATTTATTATTAATGGATACGGCCTGTGGGAATAATTGTTGTTAAAACAATAAGCTGGTGATTAATGATTCGCGGATGGAAATCTTGATATCGTTGGCGCAATTAATTGTTTTAACGTTTAGTGAATTATGTATTTTCGTGGATGGAAGATACGTAACTTCTCGTCGCTGTATTAACAACGATAAAAATCCGTTTTGTTCCGACAAGCGGAAAGATTTAAGACAATTGGGAAGATGGACCATAAAGAAATGAGGTTCTGAGAATTCGGTGGAGGTTATTTCCGGAAAGAAAACAATACCTGTCCGTCTTCTTGTTGGGGGTCCATGAATATGCATCTGCTGAACAAACAGTTAGGATTCGTCAATTGGAAATCTATCGGCGTGGAGAGTGTACGTAATTTCCTTTGTCCCCGATGCATCATTGTCCGAGTCCGGCGGACTCTAATTACAATAATCAATTTTGGCCAAAATAATGGTACTATTGTTTACGAAAAGCGATCGTGTCTATTGCGAAAACCGGTGATTGATGGCTTTCAAGCAAACAATAAATCTCGATCTTAAATAGACTCGAATATTTTCAGAGTTTTGCAACGGCGACGAGTTTCTCCAATGGAGAAATTTTATTGATTTAAAAGCGAAACGAGCCAAAAGCCAACGACAAGAAACATTTTAAATTGTCTTCACGCAAAACATTCAATCATCTCCATTCGTTGCGAAGAAATAAATATACAGCAATACCTCGCATATAATCGGTTTCACCAATAACACTGTTTGATACCGGACTAATCGAAGAATTTAAGAAATGAAGCATTATGCCTGAAAAACTGAATGATATAACTTTTACAAACACACATTTTTTTATTTCATTATATCGATCAAATGAGCACAATTTTCCTGCTCATTTCACAACATTTTCTATGACCGTATCCAAGGTTTCAGGTCAGAAATATCGGATTTCAGCTCGAATGTTCTTCTTGAGTTCTTTCGTTGTTCGAGATTTATTTACTTCATGTAGTCTCACAAACAGGTAAAACAAACAAATGCTGACATTTTCATTTTGAAAACAATAGGAGCCATTATCTTTTTCAGAAGCAACCAAACAGTGTTCTTTTTGAGAATGTATAATAATTGATGTTGATGTGGATTCTCAGTATCCCAAAATCTGCAAAATGATTTGGTTGCTCTGACATCGAAATGTTACCAGTATTTTCTCTAAGTTTCAATAATTGATCATTCACTGGAATAGAAAAACGCAATGAGTTTAACTACTTGCTAAACGTTATATATAGCAATTAGAATCTTTAATAAAATAAAATGAAAAAGATTGAACATGAACAAATTATGACTTTTTTTAAACTCTTCGGTCTTTCAGGCGCTACCCTTTATAAACCGCACAATAAGAGACATGAAAATATAAACTAGACTATAGTGAATCCGGACTGATTAAAGCCGCACTATACAAGGTATTACTGTATTACGAAATACGTGTTATTGCAAATAACAATTTAGATTTGCAGACACTGATTTATTAAAATTGCTGTTCTGTTGTGAATTGCAAGAAGGTTATAATTCAGTTGAGTTTTGTTGTTTACGATTGAAGTCGGCAGTATCTTGAAATAATTAATGGTCACAAAGAAGTAATTGGAAAGAATTTCGTGGTCTGAAACCAGTTTTACCAAATTAATATGAATAACGAATTTATTGAATTCTTTCCCTAAGAGATCAGCACGGGCAACACTTTATCCATTACATATTATTTATACGAAACACGTTTTCTACATTAGCAACAGTTATAATTACATGATAATTGATAATATTACCCTTCGACTTAATAAAAGAAAATGCATTCCATAAATATACACCTTGGATTTACATTATTTGCATATAAAATATAGCATGAGATATAATCTATTCACGCAGTGCGTTTTGATTCATGTACAACTGCGCAACCAGGGATTTTCAGAAATTATGAAAAAAAATATTAATTATTATATCTCTTAATATAATCTTCAAATATTAATTTATTTATAGAATAAATTTTAAAGTTGATTTTAATATTTTACGTTTAATAAAATGATAGTTTCTAAATGCGACGGAATTTGTAAACGGAATGTGTTGTGTGCTATTTATTTGAATACGCCATAATTTAGTATATAGACAACACTAATAATGCATATTCCAAATGAGGCCTAATTAGCCATTCATGTGGAGAGAAATTGTATAAAACTAAATGGCCGTATATAGATAGAGTCCGTCGAAAACTACGGTATCATCTGTAACTCCTTATCACAACAATTTTCTCTATTAGCTATAAACCGCAATCTTGAATAGCAGATATTTGATGGAGAAGCGGCATCAATTTAGAATAAAATGATAAAATCTTTTATTAAACAGATTTATTATTGCTGTGTTTGGTTTTATTATACCATTGAAATTTAACATCCAACCCATTAGAGGTGGACAAAAATAGCACGAGAGGATTTATTTAGGTATTATTGAAAGATTGTAAATGCATTATATTATTACAGCACTCACATTAACACTGTACAACATTAAATGAGACGATTTGGAGGGTACAGTAAGCGCTTAAAAGCTTGAGCTTCCAAACCTGCATCAACGATTTTATGTGGTACTCAAGATTAAAGTATTTTTAAGTGAAATCTTATGCTACTGCAAACATCTTATACATACATTGTTTATTTAATTTATTTTCATTTTGTAAAATATAATACAAAATTAAAATTTGATCTGTGAACTTAATTATTCTAATTATAAACTTTATATTTTCACTTTATGATTAATTTTGACCATTTTAAACATTCCTTTGATAGCTGCGTTTATTATATTAGTAATTGACTAAAATTGTATATACATTTTTATTGCATTTTTACCATATAAATAGTAATAAAATGGTTATAATACAAATAGTTTGTGTGGTTTTCATTTTATATTTATTTTTCTGTAATTATTTAAGTAATTGTAAATGCATAATGAAAATATAGGATTGGTTCAAACTAATTGTGGAAATTTATTTTTTATTGCTTTAGTTAGTACAAAACATAAGAGAAATGTTCTATTTTCTTCATCTTTTGCACATTAGAGTTGTTAAAGATTGCAGATTGTAGGATAATACGGAAATTGTCCCAAAAAGAACTCTCATTTTAAATTTGTTGCCATTCTTTTCGCAGTGAAACTAGAGTATATATTACATAGTACATATTTTTATATGCATTACTTTATGGTAAAGTACATGATCGAAAAACGCGTAGAAATTGTAAAAATGTACTTAGAAAATGGTGAAAATTTAACTGAAACTCTTGACAGATGCTGTAGTTTGTTTATATGTCTCTACTTTTTGTATTATAGAAAAACCAAAGAATAAATGATGTTAATCCAGGATAAAAAAAAAACGAAATAAATGTGCTGAATAGTGAGAAGATACCAGAAAAAGTTGAACTAACTTGAAGAGTTAGGAAATTGGATATATCTGCAGTGTATGCTGAAGTATGAATTGAATACTAATTGTGAAAAGTTTTAATAATTAGTGATCTTAGATTATTGATAATGGGAAGTTTAAAATTCTGTTAAATTGAATCTAGTTAGTTGAAAATGATCAATGTGTAAAATACAGTAGCTGCAGGTAAGATCATCGAGGCATAACCTCGCCCCTCGACGCACTTCACGATATTCTTTTCTTCCCATCAAGTGTATTCCAAGTGAACGTTGATATCTTTGTCTTATTTCATGATGAATACGTTCATGTTGATTAGTTGAGTGCGCGCCAGGCCGAGGGAATTTTATAATTAAAATAATTTATGCAACGTTGGTTTTAATTTATACTTTTCACTCATCCCAGGATAAAACGCGCTGGGCACGGTGTCCGGTCCAGCGGTTCTAATGGTTCTCCGCCTCAGCTTTAATTAATTTCGCGGCACATTAACGCCATGCTCGTTTTTCTCCAGTCTTCCTTCCATTTCCACATGGAAAAGAACGGACGGACAGACGTCTGTTACAAATCAATTCTGATATTTTTTTTTCTTCTTTCCTTCAAGTGCGTTCCATTCCGTACGGCTCCTCCTCCACCTTCTCCTCCTCTTCACCACGACAGACTTCTTCTTTTTTCTTTCTTGATCGTTACGGTGCGTGCAGGTATCTTGTGAAAAGTGCAAGTATCACATGCACGCACATCCCCGACAACAATTTCCATTTCGGACTCGAGAAACTGTGCCAAATCGGACCGCAGAACTAGCCGGATTACGCAATACGAACGGCTAATTGACCAATTTATATGCCAATGGGACTTTATTTTACTCTTAATTGGCCACCCGGTGGCGGGGCTAAAATCGCGACGACCTCTTCAGCATTCGATGCTGATGCAACTGGAAATGATCTCCATCGATACTAGTCGATATGCTCCTTAATTAGTATCACTAATTTCATTCGAACGCATACGAGACGACGTTAATGAATCCACAAAAGTATTTTATTGCCTCTGCTCAGATTCAACTCCACATACCTAACTATTCCTTGTAGATTTCTTACAATTAATTCAATGAAATCAGTATTTATATATCAACCAAATACGATTATCAAGCTCATAATATAAATTCTATTACTCCATTAGTTACAAAATTTACATATTAAGATTTGTTACATCACCCTCATTCTACTAGTGTCATCCCATTAGGCCTAAGGTGGCAATGATCACTAGCTATAAAATATCACACATATTTACTTATATAACAATATAAGGTATGTATTTTTATAATTATATAATTGTTATGAATAGATGATTTTTTTGAGAAAAATAGGTCTTTGCAATGTGTTCTGATAATTTTATTTATAAAAATTTAATACTTTTGTGTTGCATTGAGAAAATTGTCAACAGAATAGAGAATGAAGCAATACATAAGCAATTAATCTAATTATTTTTTTTAAGTTTTATTCTTTTCAATCGTTTTTATTATTGCGTACTAAATATGATTTTATTGTTTATGTGCTGAATGCGTCGCGCTTACTAAGTTGATTGACATTTAGCAAAAAATGTTATTGTATCTGAGATCACCAATCTTAATTAGAATTACTTTCACTTTAATAAACGTATTTATTAACATATTACACAATAACAATTAAATTGCTTACAATAGATTTGACAAAACAGAGCAGTTATATTTTAATTGAAAGTCATTTTTTTTATCAATATTGTTGTGTCATTTCCAATTTGTATATTTATGTAATTTGAATTTTTAGTTGCAGTTCCATTCTATTAATTTTTGATCTATAAAAGAACGAGAGTCATCCATTCAAAATATTCGTAGTAAAATGTTGATTAATTTGATGAACGGGTAACGTTAAGTATAATGTTATATGTAATACGTTATAGTAATAAAACAGACATCGAAAGAGGAAGGTTGTAGTTAATTTGCTAAATGGAAATTGAAGCCACTGAAGATAATCTCAATCAATGTTAGAAGTTCTTGTCCTTAATTAGTATCGTTAAGTTGATTCGAGAGCACGGGGACGTTGTTAATGAATTCGTAAGTATGTTTATGTGGTTGCCTTCGATTAGGATTATCCTTTATTTACCATGACTCCCTTTATGTACGCAACACACAGAATCATGCACAGATGCATTCATGTGTTGTTGCTGTATATACATACATACTGTACCGCTATTATTTCAATTTAGCCCGCAATGAAACTTTTATTGCGTATAATGAACGAAATTTTACGACACGAAATTGCCGGGTACGGTTTACTTCCTTTCTTCGATATAATAAAAGGAACGAATTAGCAAACGAAACCGACGGACGTTAAAAACTTCGGCAATTTGCGAAGATGGAAATGGAAGTGTGTGGTAAAGGGAGAAGCGGGAATTCAGTTGCAATCTCAATAACTGCATTAAATCATTTCGAGTCGGCTTGATTGAGGCAACCGTTGTTGTTCTGGCACAAAACGACTTATAAATGTCACATACATACAATACATGTTACTCATGCCATGCCCCGTTGCCATTTACTCTTACCCAGATTACCATTACAATATTACATTTTTCTTTCTTTCTTTCTTCATTCTACCGTCGCCCTTCCACGGATACTAATTGATAAATGATTCAACGTCTTGCTTTAATACCATCTGATGATTTTATAATGCATTATTAAGTTATTTATTACATCTACCCATTACTTCTTTACCTTTATTCAATTTACAATAAAGAAGGCAATAATAATTACATTCCATTAAATTGTTCCTATTCAATAACACACATATTTGTTGCACTTACAACATGCAGCTTTTATGAAACATTATTTTTTTTTAGTGACTTCACCTTTGACAAAACACATTGATTTTAATTTACTTAACTTATTTGTATTTAACTTACGAATGTTTAGACTGTTTCGTTGAAATGAATAAAGTAAATATTGTAATATAAATCATTTGAAATTTGAGTAAATATTTTTGTTAAAATTCATGTATTTGCTAAGGTAAGTATATATTACACTATTTAATTAGTTCTTCCTAGACGAAAAGGTCGTAGATCCGTTGGTGTCCCACTGTTTCATGATAATTTACAGTGCCATTAATGATGATAATAAATGTGTGTTTTTTTTCTTCTTCTGAAAAGAAATTTTTCTGTGTGAGTATAATTAATTACTAGAAGTTACAGTTAGTCCTTTAAAACGTAATGTTATTAAAAATGAGAAATGGATTTAATGTAGTTGAAGCTCAGCTCTTTGGAAGCTGAGTGTGTATAGCATTTTTGAACTAAATCTTCCTTATCTGTCTTCCGAGAGGTTGTGTGTCAGCAATTATGTCGAGTCAGCGGCTGCGAATATATCGACCGAGACCGAATACAGCCTGCATATATACCTATTATTGAATCATTTCAGCCGCACTCTATCTCAACCGAAGCCTGAAGTTCCGCGTACCACGAGGTCTAAGGTTGAGTATGAATTACGAGGAGAGCGCACTTTACACAACTACCGTACCAACTTGTGCGGAAAATTGTCATTTACATGAAAAACCATTTATTTACATTGATGTGATACAACCTCCCGAAGTATAGCATTCATTCCCCTGCCGCTCCCGTCTCCGCATGACCCAACAACGACCGCTTATTTATTGCCTCGGCCTTTGCAGAACAAATTACAGAGACAATTTGTAAAATGCTCTCTTCTCGGATACTACAGATTCGGTGATTTATAATTAGTTTGAGCATCTAAAAAAGTAAAATTCTTAGACCATGCATCTATCTATGGGGGAGCGTGAATGAATGGATGCCTCTAAATGGTAGGAATGATCTATGGACTAGCTCTCTCTACTGAATACAACAATTAGAGAACAAACGCGCCGGTGATTAAAGCGTACGTATAAATCCGCCGGAGAAGCTCGTCTGACGCAAACTGTTTCCAATATCTCTTATTAATTACGACATAGATCAAATACGGTTTCCTTTTCGTTTTCTTTCTAGCTCCTAGCTGGACTCTACGAATGCATGCTGGCTCTGCTCTTTGCATAGGGACATAGGCCGGTATTGCTGGTACATAGCACATAGCACAAAAGTCGAAGGCACGAGCCTTCTAAATCAGTGATATTAGCAGGGCGCGCCGCGCCTCTTGTGCACACCCACGTGGCGGACCGATATTATCGAATGAATCAAAGACACCCACGCGCCCAACAATTAAAATATTGACACTTCTAGAACGGGGCATGTAATGCAGTCCGTTGACCATAACATATTTTAATACAGATCATTACCGTAGAATTATTAACCGAG
>NW_017096079.1:268879-277369 GCF_001412225.1 Nicrophorus vespilloides
GGTTGTTTCTGAATATTTTCTTGTTTCTTCACACAAAAAACTCGTTCAGCTGAAATTATTGACTGTTGAAGATCTTGCACTTACCACCTCCAATTCTATACCACACTCTCCATCATCTACACCCAATAATAAAGCCATCACCAACATTAAACTATAAACTCCTTATATTAATACTTAATAGTGAAATATTCTTAACACATTATCAATAAATAAAATAATTTGATTAAAAAATAATAATTTAAACATTGAAACTAAAAAACTAAATCTTTTTAATGTTCCTTTTATCTTCACTATCTGAGATCCAGTAGATATTTTCGACCATTTTGGCTCAAGATTTATTAATATAAAACACCTAACCTGAGTTAATACGATAGAAATGCGAATCAAGCAAAGAAAATATAATGAAAATATTTAATTAAATTAAGCTTGGAAATGTAAACTGAAAAATTAAAATTCGACTTTATTATTATTTAGGTTTTGGTAAAAATCTAGATTATTTTTATGTTATATAATTTTCTAAATCAAATTGTAAGTAAGTAGATGTCATACCAAAACATATTTTGTAAAAGTCTTATGAAATATGAAGTTCTTTTTACGTTACATAAAACGAAATGGGTTAATGTACTATAATGAATGGATATTTTTTTTAGTGTAATAATTACGCGCAACTAAATAAATTACATACGAATGTAAGATATAATTTGATCCAAAAAAGCTCAGAAAATCCTTACCCGTCAGAGTAAGCACATTTCAAATAGCTCCAGTCAATAATTATAAAATATACCTTTAAACGGATAATTATAGTTTGGTGAATTAAGAGCACGTTAAATAATAGCGATCGAACTGTTTCCAACCATTTGGCAGTTACTGACTTGGTCCACTCTTTGACTGGTCTAATGTTCATCAAGCATGGAAGAGAACATGACGAAGAAGTAGAGAGAATCAACGAACGAAAAAAAATATACAGAATACCACATACAACTTGATGCTATTTTTCTTCATCTCTTCTTATTTTGTGAATTCTTGACCTGAATTCTTTGTACGTTAAGTACCGAAATTACATTACCAACATTTCGCGCACTAGTTTCTTAAATTAACAAAACAAAAGTTATTTGTATTTTTGTTGACGTTCCATTAAATAAAAACAACAACAACGCAATTACAAAATGGTTGCTGTGTTAATCGAACGGTCATGGTTATATAAACCTGATAAAAAAAATAAATCAAGATACCCAAATAAATAAATGTTGAAATTTCATCAAAAGATAAATACCTCGCATAGTTCAAGTAATTATCCGTTAATATCCCTGTTTCTAACCGTACTAATCGAGGACATAATGCGAAAGAAAACGATAATTTATCAATTAAATTATATTATATTATGTGTACTATTTTTTAAGAATTTTTGTTGTGACAATTAAAATTTAGTTTGGTTTGAAATTTTCGAATCGGACTATAGTAAATCCGGACTGATTGAAGCTGTACTATGTTAATGTATTCCTATACTAGTTTGTTCATGAAGAAAACTCTAATGTCTAACTCTTTAGGATAAACTTGTTGGCCTCCTGTTCTATATGAAATTGATAATATTGTACTACTTCAGAAGTTGAAAATCTCGTGTTTTTTGGCTGTTTAATACAGAAATTAATTTAATTTAATAATATAAAAAGCATAAACAGTCCAAATAAAATAATTATAACAAAAATTGTTATGATTTAAGTCTTATAAGAATTGTTGAATCCATCTGAAGATGTACGATTGAAAGATTATTTGGTAGATGTTGATGTGACAAATAAAATAATAAATGTGTTTTGATGCTATGATTACATAACGTGAAGATTCCAGTTTTAACACTGAATATTTACATAAAAATCTAATACGTCGAAAATTATTAATACATCACTGGGGCCAATAAATCAAAAGATTAGTGTTAATTTCAGTGGCTATTAATTTCGTTATTGCGAACGCATTTCACTGATTCAAAAGTTAACAGTGGAATTTCAAAACTGAAATAAAACGCGCTCTCAATAAAACTATAACGGTCCAGGTGTTTTTACGTTTTATAACAGCAGTATATCATTATTTATAGGTGCCAGTTTTATTAGACGGCTCCAGCCAATAGCAAAGCGACGGCTTATCTCTAATCGAGCATGTAACGAATTACAGGGACAATTATTATCGCCATTAAAATAAATTCGGTTCGATCGTTACAGGAATTACTTGGCCTCAAAACGTTGGCAAAGCTTAAACCATTTGCACCTTTGTTATGTGTTTATATGGAAAAAGGGAAAGCACAGGTGTTTCGATTAATTAAGGGAAGCGCTTTGCAAACAGGGTTACGTAACTGCGTAAAATTGGTAAACGCGGACTGTCAATTACGAGATAAGTCTCGAGGTGTATCGGAGATAGCATCTGCCTAGCAAAATATCCCCGGTACAGTTCGATGCTATCTCCGTTTGTATAATGCACACCGTGTATAGTACAGTAGCAGGAACTGCCTTATCCTGCTGGATATAATTACAGGCCTTTCGTGTGGAATTTAATATGCTTTACGTTGAAGCTAAGGAAACGTTGATGATGACTACGAGAGTTGATGATAATAGAAGGTGGATTTGGAAAAGTGCATTGTTGTTCTTCTAGGTGGAAAGCAAACGGACCGGAATCAGCAAAAAAAAAAGATGAAGTAAATATTCATGAAATTGTATTGAGCAATTGATAAAATATGTTTCAATCGGATCGGATTGTTGTTTATTTGTTTTGAGACAAAGGAGACAAACGCTGCGTGTGTGTGGCAAGGATTCCATTAATTAATTTAATCTAACATGGATCTCAGTGGTCGGACTCGTTACATCAGGCACAGTTTTTTTTTTTTTGCTTTTTGTTCTTGTTGCCTTCTTCTTATTTTCTTATTCCGAGAGCATTCGTTAGTTGGCCGAGCACGGAAACGGCTCGTGCAATGGCTCATACGAAGATAAATCCCGTAATTACCGCGACAAAATCCACGCAAAAATTCGCGCATTTTCCGACCACCTCTCTTCTCGCATTTGCATTGTGGGCTTTGAGCATAAATTTCGAAACGGATAAACACATTGACGTGCAAATAAATTAACCATCTACACTGGAAACGTGTGGCGTTTAACTAGGAAAACCCATAACATTGTTTAGTTATTGCTAATAAAGAGCATATTCAAACCGTTTCACAATTCGTATTATCAATTTTACTGTTACACCTATATTCCGCTTGCATCACGCGACCGGCCATTACGCAACGCGTATTCAAATCCATTTCCTCCTTCGTTTCCTTCGAGTTCCACCTCATTTTAATTATTCAAATCGCTTCGTACCATAAATATGTAAATATAACCAACCGCAAATATTATATAGCGCTCGGAATACCTCATCCTCGCAAACCTAAATCATATATTCTCTTGATTCATTCGTACCGGTTTTCCACGCAAACACAACCATAATTGTACCTCAACAACACCAAAAACAAAAAAAATCTAAATTAATGCTTCTATATGCAAAATACTTTACTTGGAAACTTTTATTGACATCTATAGAAGAAAGAATTAGTTTTAATATGTTGTTCTATTAACTAATTTTCTATAGAACAACAACAAAAACGATACAGAAGAGATATTTTACGTTATAAAATAAGCTAAAAATCTAAATTCTCTCAAAAAATACTTTAAAAACTATTGAAATCGTTACATTTAAGGCTTAGAAGAGAATTAAGGACTTCACTTTGTAAAAGTATAAAAAACTAATTGTTTTCATAAAAATACTTTTGATAATTAAAAGAATAGAAAAAGTAAAATTAATAAATTTAGAACAGAATAGGAATCTTTTGAATGTTGATGTAGAAAATAAATATCTTATTTATGTCTTAGAGACACATCACATCTAATTCTGGAAATTTCATTAAATATTTCACAAGAATCATAACTACTAAATTATCCCATTAAAATTCTCTACCTAAATCTCGATATTTAAAACTTTTTGTCTAAAATCTGGAAGAATACAAATATTTAATTGAATCAATTGCTTACAGCAATACCTCGCGTAATGCGGCTTCGATCAGTGCAGATTTTCTAGTCTGCTTTAAAAATATCAAAACAAATAAATTTTAATAGAACGAAGTAAATTCTAAAAGAATAGTACAAAAAAATATACTTATATCATCGTGTTTATCCTTCTACCCTCTTTGATTAGTTCGGTTTAAAAAAGTGCGAAATATTTCTGTATTTATAATATGAAAACAGAGAGAAGAAATTTCAATTTTATTCAATAAAAACTTAGTTGATGGATTTTTATACAGGTTATTTTATAGCATATAAAAAAAGACTGCACCTCGATCTATTTATTAACATTAGTTGATTTCTCTCCTCGTGCATTTATTACATTCTTGGTAATTAAATTTAGATATTTAGCTATATACAGATTAATCAGAAAGCATTGCGCGATACACATTGTAATTACATTAGCAATTTAGTATCGTTCCGTGGGGAAATTTGCCGTTTCATCGAAACCTCCCAATAGGATTTAACAAGTCCATTAAAGAATGATTTGCGATATTCGCGATGCGTATAAATCGGGTTACCCAAATGCATCACTTTCCACCACTCCCCCATCAGTAAGTTGTAGACTAACATGAATATTGGAAATTTTGTATGTATCATCTTGTGTGACTTCTGACACGCTATCAAGGTAATTAATGAAATGTCAAGGTGATTCGCAGATTTGTTTTTGCAATTTGCAAAAAAATATGTTAATTTTATAAATAAATTTTCTATTTTGTATTCAGTAGTCTTTATATTAATATTATTAAGAGGTAATAAGCAACGAACTAAGATTAATCATCAAAATATATTATAATAATTTTGTTGTTTTTTTGACCTAAATCTCTTCAAATTAACCTTTTGTAACTCGCGCGGTGTCTGTGAGACCTCAGACTATGTATCTTCTTCATCATGTTTCACGATTTGTAAAAGCATATTACTTTTTATAAAATAAACATACCTGATAGCTAATATTTTTTCCTCAATCTTAATATTTAACGGAGTTTCTCAGATGCCACGCGAGTAACGATGCTATGAAAGGTCGCAAGTCATAAGCATGCTTAAAATCTCTTCAATGTTGCTATTATTGTACTCAATAATCACCAACTGTTAGTTATTAATTAGAACAAAGAGTGTAAAATTTAGGTTGGTATAATTGCCAAAATCATCATGTATAAATCATGTATAGTGTGCACATACCATGAGACGAAGTTATCGAAAGAAACAGTAGCATATAGCAGGATAGGCTTGAATGCAACCGAATTCTTTACACTATAAATCGATCTGACAACAGCTTAACAATCCCAACGACTGAAACGTTCCAAACCACTGGATCTACTTTCAAGATTTGATTAACAACTGCATTGTACTTAATTTTTATGTAACTAGCAAAAATAATCTTACTGCAATTGTCAACTGACACAATTTATTATATTATGGTCATGTATAAAAATAAATAAAACTGATAAATATTAGAGAATGAGCAAAAACATACACAGTTTTTTTAATTAATAATATTAATCTTTGGATAATCAATATTAGATTTATATTATATGACTAATAAAATATATTAGAGGTCGGCAACCTTCACAGATCCTTGACTTACGCATTTGATTTCGTTATTTAAATAAAATTTTCACGGTTTTTTAAACAAATAGGTATAAATAACTATCCAAAAAGATTGCTTAATACTAATGTGAGAAAACAAAAAACAATTAATTTATTAAACGAAGATCCTTCAACCGTGATCTCTTGTCCTAAGTCTAATATTTTCCGTAAATTACATTTTTTTTCTATAATGTATTTGTACTGCGTCACCCAATATTTGTATTGTGATATATATAAAAACAACTTAACTATAATTGAATTTAGATATGTTACGGTTTAGACATAGACGAATTAAAATGTTTGTAGTTTTTTTTTTCCTTATACAAATAAAAACAGAACGAACGATTTTATTATAGACATGAATATAAATTAGCTCAGAGCAGGTCATCTGCATCGTGATTTTTTAGCAAAAACTGATCGAATTATATAAAAAAAAACAGAACCCATTAACGTTTTTGGTTCTCATTAAATATACAGTATATGTCTTAATTAAATTTAGAAAATGTTATGTTATAAACCAGATCGAACAATTTAATTAGCCAGAAACAATAAAAAAAAATAATAAAAAAAAGCAAGGAAAATAATAAATTTACTAATGCTTTCGAAAACGTAAGGTAAATTTTAATTAATATGGCTTTCGTGACTGGATTATGTATAATATAAGTAAAAATAAAATTGAAAAAAAAACAAGGAACGTATAGGTAAAACGAGGGGTCGAGGTGTAATTAATGTTTAAATCTTAGGTGGGCCGTAAACGATATATGGAAAAAGAGTTTTATGGGGAACATAAAATTCCCGTAGCTACGAGCTTCCTGCGGTTAGACTCGGCTACCACAGCAGTTGCGGACTTGGGAGCTCTGGCTATACCTTATTGATATAAATAAGGATTTATTCTATACTTGAATACTAAAACTAAAACAGATGGATTTCATAATATATATATTTTGTCCGTACGACGCATAAATGTAAATCACTTTTATCGCTTCCACTTAATTGAGATTTAAATCCTATAATTGGTCTCTGTAAACCTTATATAATTTGTTGTTTTCTGCACTCCGCGCTCCGCTCGTTGTGTAACATTCTGCTCGGGTATTATTGATTTCTTCATTATTCTGAGCTGCCTTATCCTTTTCAATTTGCTTTACAAACATTCGAACAACCACTAACTAGATTGCAACTGCAACAATGTAACTTAAACTTAATAACATTAAACTTTACCAAACTAAATTGGTTTTCCTATTTAGTAAATAATCATTACTTTCACTATTTAATTGTAGTAATTTGAGATAATATTACATGAATAGGAATCATGATTAGAAAATGATGTATATATAAACAGTGTCCCAAAAGTAACGCAATATTTGAATTAAATAGAAAACACAGTTTTTAGTCTTCAGATTGTGATTTTTTTTTGAGTTGCTGCACAAATGGCGAGAAATTTAATTCTTGCGTTAATTTTGAGACACCTTTTATGAATAAAATAAAGTTACATTATTAAAAAAAAAAATGTATAATGAATTTAATATATTGCTAATTTGAAATTATTAATGACTTTAATACACAAAATACAAATAAACATAATAAAAGTGTAAATCAATGAATAGCAAAATTTTCCTTCAAAATTAAATGTTTTTATGATTTTAATACTGTTGGAAATACGTAAACATTTTGATCAATTATAAAAAAAAAACATTAATTTTCATCTTATAATATAGAATTCAATAAATATAAAAACAATGAGATAATATAAAGTGAAATTTGTTGTAAATAAATATTTAAGTAAATCAATATGATTAGAATAAATTAATTTATAATTATACAACTTGTTTTTTTACAAATTTTATAGTCGTACATCCGAATTGTATACGTTTATATGTTGAAGAAAATCCGGTTTTTCTCATTCGTAATTTATATATAAATCAACACCATACGTAACTTTCTTACATAAATTCAAAAGGAAAAAGAAAATAATGCTATGTTTATTTTTAATTGAATACATTTATTTCTTATGGAATGTCTTACACGTTCCTTGAATATAATTAGTTGCACTTGCTTCAACTTATTTTATTTCTCATATTTTTTTTATAAAAAAAATCAAATATTTATGTAATTTAAAAAAAAATTGTAACAGAATTATTTTATTTACTTAATAATTTATATATAATTAACAGGAATTGATTTGAAGGAATACCATGATGTTTCATAAATTTCGAAAATTGATAAAATTTTAGTATTATTTTACTTGAGTAATATTTTTTAATAGATGCTAAACTTAAATGAAGTTTCATGAATTTATTTATAAATTTCGGAAGTAGTAACATGCGGCTCTTTCAGTAAACAATTTTGGCTCTTTGGATCATTGTTTCTATTGGTCTGCACACGTTATTCATCACTTCGTGCGGCTCTCTCAATGTTTGTTTAACAGATATATTCTTATAAATGGCTCTTCTCTATAAAAAAAAGGTTTCCGACCTGTCCTAAAAGCATCAGAACTAATGACGCATTTAAGAATTGCTTTTCACATTTGTATACAGAGAAAATATAAAATAAATCATTCGGTTTTAATATCTGACAAGATTCTGAAAAGATTACCATCAAATATTTATAGTATTACCAGAATTAGTATTTAATGTCATTTTAATGGTAATAGACAGCATTATCAAATTTGTTTCTAGAAAATATTTAAACTATTTTACTTCCTATGCAATTCTAATTAAATTAGAAGTAAAATTAATTATTAATCAATATATATTTTTCTATTATTATTAATAATTATTATTTCATTACATATTATACGTACAATAAAATGGAATAAACTGAT